>NW_024544152.1:0-37500 GCF_018167655.1 Microtus oregoni | reverse complement strand
GACTAAAGCATTTCTTTGTATATATTTTTGGTTTGGGGATATACTGCTCCAATGGGATCTTCTATTTTTATTAGAAATTTTTTAATACAATCTTTTCTCATTTTGCATAGCTATCCCCATTCCCTCTGCCTCCCCTGCTCCTGCCTCCTCCACCTTCCCTCTACACCATTTCCCCCATCCACTCCTCAGAATGGTTAAGGTTTCCCATGGGGAGTCGACAAAGTCTGACATTTCACTTCCAGGCAAACCCAAGGTCCTCCCCACTACATCTAGGTTGAGCAAGATATCACTCCAAAAAGAATGGGCTCCGAGATATCAGTTTAAGCACTAGAGATACATCCTGGTCCCACTGCTCTTGGCCTCACACACTGTCCAAGCCTCATAAATGCCCCCCACATTCAGCAGGTCTAAATTTTATTTATATACAGATGTGCCCACTATCAGTCCAGAGTCAGTGAGTTCTCACTAGCTCAGGTCAGCAGTGTCTGTGGGTATCAGCATCATGGTCTTAACTCCTTTTCTCATATTATCACTCCTCCCTCTCTTGGACTGGTCTCAGGTATCTCGGTCCAGTACTTCCCTGTAGATCTCTGTATCTGCTTCCATCAGTTGATCATTGAAATTCTATGATGACAATTAAGGTAGTCATCAGTCTGATTACAGGGGAAGGCCAATTTAGGTATCTTCTCCACTGTTGCTTAGAGTCTTAATTGGAGTCATCCTTGAGAATTCCTGGTATTTTCCTTAGTGCTGTTTCTTAATAGCTCTTTAATGGCTCCCTCAATCAGGATATCACTTTCCTTTATCTGCTTCTCTGTTCTTCCCTTCTCTTGAACATCCCATTCCCTCATGTTTGCCTCCTCCCTCCCCTCCATGTCCCCCACCCTCCCTTCTCTCCCCCCTCATAATTTTCTCAGGAGGTCTTGTCTGATATGTGTTCTTTTCTGTGAAGATTCTTTCATTGGGTATAATATTTGGCCATGATTATTCCATTTACTTGAGTTGAATTTTATTTAGAATTGTAAATATTACTTAGTCTGATGTAAAGTGGAGGGACCAGCCATGTACTTCCTCAGTTGAACAGCCATACTGATAATTCCATTGTCCTGATATATTTTTATTTTGGCTGGGCTCAACTACATTTTACAGCAGTATTAAAAGAACAGAAAACAAATATAACTTTTAACATGATACAAAGCTGGCTAGTTTCTAGCCATTTTCATATAGAAATGGTTTCAATAAAATCAGCTATGTGTCAACATACCCTGCCTCCCACCAATGATTTCATTATGCTGCTCAGTATCTTTCAAAATATCTTCAAGGAGGAAACATTTCCATGCAATCAATTGTTTGTAGAATTAAGCTGAAACATTTAAAAAATGAAATAAGGCACACAGGACCACAAAAGACACCAGAAGTGCCAGTAGAATGACTGTAATAGTTTTGAACACATTTCTCTGATGACCCTAGTAAGAGCTTCTGAGGGCACCCAGTCTGTAGATGATGCTGGGCATTATGGCCACCAGCTGTGACAAAGCAAGGAGGACAACACAGGGATTCAGAGATCTCCAAAAGGCTTGTGAACTTGTGTTCATCATTGAGTTGGTTTTCCACAGGATTCCATCAAATCTCGTCTCCTCTAGTGCCCTTGCAACTCCTTTTCCACTCACTCCAAGATAGAATGTCAACATTGTGCTTTCTGATGTTTATTCTTTGGGAGGCATAACATGAGGGACTGCTTGTGGGGGTTTCTGTCCTGCCCAGTTCCCACAGTTGGTTAGCCCCAAAGAAATTCACACAGAGAGTCTACATTAGATATAAACTTATTGGCCCACTAGCTCAGGCCTCAGAGTAGCTCTTATAACTTATATTAACCCATTATTCTTATCTATGATAGCCACATGGCTCAGTACCTTTTTCGGTGGGATAGGTCACATCTTGCTTCTTCTGTGGTCTGGGCAGGACTGTGGAGGAATGGGCTTCCTCCTTCCCAGCATTCTCCCGTTCTCATTGTTCCACCTTTACTTCCTGTCTGGTTGTCCCACCTATACTTCCTACCTGGCCAATCAGCATTTATTTAAAACATGATTGACAGGATACAGACAATTCCCCTGCACCATGGAGGGGAGGTGTTGTTATGGGGAGAAGGATTTTTACACCCAGAAATACTAAAAGAAATTCCCTTATTTACTGTTTTCCTTATTTAAGACATAATTATACAGTGCATCTACTTTCCAATTGTGTACTTAAAGTACCTTAGCTTTGTGAATGCAAGTATACAGACTCTTGCATTCTCTTCCTACTTACATCACCTCTCCTAGCATGCTGACACATTTTCTTAAAACCACTTAACAATCCTTAAAAATTCCCTTGCTCAATACTCTTCATTCATCCTTGAATCCCAAAAGATTCTCTCACCAAGATCATATATGTGTTTTTATACTAAATAGTGAAGTTTCAATATCTCAGAAAAAATAAAAGCAGACTCTGGTCAATATAATATATTTTATAGATTTATTCAATTGTGAATAGCATTAAAGCAAATGCATATATGTAAATATTTTCTTCCAACGCCATGTATTATGTTTTTAATACTGCTATAAAGAATGTTGGACTTGTGAAACTTGTGAATGTCAAACTTACTTCTCCATCATCACCTTTCTAGTCTCCACTTCATATACAACTCTTATCCTGAAAAGAAACTGAATATATACATTCTGAAATAAGTGGCTTTGAAAAAAATTCTGATGTCATCTGACCATGGTGGTGCTCTCCTATAATCCCTGTTGTCAGAAGGCTGACAATGGAGAGATATGAGATCAAGGCCAGGTAGTGTTACATAATAAGAACTTGACTTTATAATAAATTAAAGGATATATAATATGTGCTCATGTGATATTAAATCAGGTACCTACCTCTGATGGCTAAGCTAAGGATAATTCTTAATTCTAAGTGTTATTCACATTGGTATATTTATTTTTAATATTACTTCAACATCCAATTACCAGAGAGTGCCATGTTTTCTGCTGCTGAAAGTCCTTTCTGCAAAGTCCTGCCAAACTGTGCAAATTAGTTCTTGCCCTGTTCCTCATCAGGATGACACATCTCTTCATTGCCTGATTCTCAAGAGGGATACATTTAGGGAAGTAGTTTAAGTGGGCAAACCTGTGCTGGACACATGTTTATTAATTCATGCTCTGGAGACTGAGAACAGTGGTGGCGGGAGTTGAAAGAAAAGGAGCTATAGCCTCATGGTGACAGAGAATCTAAGTGGCTTTATTTAACACCATGGTGAATCTGGCCAACAGTGACCTAACTGAAGTTCAGATGGCTGATAGTTTATTCTGTTCCATTTTATCAGCAATGGAGATGTGTGACAGCAGAAAAGCTGTGACCGTTGGTGACAGGGCTCTGAAATTCAGGTAGCTGCCCAGGAGACTAACAGCAGGAGTCTGTGTGATAACAGCTGAGTAACAAACTGTTCCTCGAAGGGGAATCTTTGCTGGTACAGCTTTCTGTACATTATACGTTGTTTACCTAGCTAGGTAACACTGTCACTTTTGCCATTGCCTTTTTTCACTGTTAAAGATGGAATTCAGAATCTTTCACAGGCTAAAATTGTGCCCAAGCCATCATCTACGCATCTACCCTTCCTTTCTTAGTCATGATTGCATTCCAATTAACAAATATTTACATATTTGTTTCAGTTGATACTTTCATAAGCACTGTGAGTCTTGAAGAAAAGATTATTTTCTGATTCCCAGTTCATCTTTCTAGCCATCTTAATGATTTCCTGGCAACAATTTTTATGTAGGAAAGGGAGAAACAATAATTATACATACATATTACTCTTTCTTTTTCTCTCAGTAATATTTTGCTCTAGTAGAAGCGATGCCAATGAGGCTGAGCCTGATAAGCTGAATTAGACACACAATGATGCTAAAAGCATTTTGGATTGAATATTGTTTTGTCCTTAAACATTATACACATAGAGGACAGTCTGGTCAAGCATTTTGCAAATGAATTCCATTCATCATTGGAGGCTTGCCTGATCAGATAAAATCCATCATCACCAATATGCCATTAATGACTTATTTCAACTCTGCTTCAACAAAGTACACAAAGCATACATCTACAAATGGTTGTACCTGGGGGTCATGAATGTCATAATATTAGAATATGCTGTGAAAGATTATATATTGTATATGATTATTTGACCTACTTATCTATAGAGTAACTAGGTAAATAGGTAGTAGGTCAGAGATGAGTGACAAAATTGTGGAGAATCCAGCTCTAAGAGATAGAGAGAGTTATCAGCAGATTGTGCCACACATCTACACAGATTTCATACATTCAAACTATCACCATGTTTCAAATATCATCTCTAACTTTATAAGTGTTTTAAAATCAGATTTTATATTATACCCCATAATTTACATTCAACAGTTCATAAAAAGACAACTAATATGAGTTGTTAAAATATGTATTTACTGCAAAGGCAAATATATGTTAATCTCTTCATAGATAAAAAATCCAACCCAAAATATATTTATATTTCACATTGATGCATAATGATTGCATATATATTGTCACATCACATTTTTGTGCACACATACCTTAGGTTTACACAAAGGAAAACTATGTAGGTAAGCATTAATCATATTTACTTACCTACTCTTGCAAGTATCTAATAATGGATCCATTTTTAGGTTTTAAAAGAAAAAGAATAGTCACTTAAATGATTCTGTAGATTAAAAAACCTGAAATGAAGTATCACTTCATTCTTAAAATTTATAAAAATGTTTAGAATGTGCATTTTTATCAGACTACTTAGGGGAATGAAAGTTTGAAATTCAATAAATTTCTAAATAATATTTGTAACTATTCAAGACTAGGAAACAATTGTGCTGAAAGCAATTGATAAAAGGAAAATAAAGCATGCATCTATAGCTGTTAGGCACGCATATTCCTCTTTTACATATTGTTAACTTGTCGATTTTTAAAAATTTCAACAGGTAAACATTTTCAGTCCAGTCAGTGTCTGTGAGTTATTATTGCTGTTGTGAAACACCATGGCTAAAGCTTTATGGGGCAGAAACAGTTTATTTGGCTTACACTTTCACATCACTGTTTATTATTGGAGGAAGTCAGGACAGAAACTCAAACATGGAAAGGAACTAGAGGCAGGAGCTGATGACAGGGGCATAGAAGCATGCAACTCAGTGGCTTGTACTATTTGAACAGTCTGCTTTCTTACAGAACCCAGGACCACAAGACCAGGGATAGTCCCACCTACAACAGCATGAGCCCACCCAAATAAATCACTATTTTTTTTAAAAGAAAAATGTCTTAAAGGCTTGCCAGTAACCTGATCGTAGGAAGGCAATTTCTGAATTGAGGTTCTCTCTTCCCAGATATAAAGCTAGTTGGTGCAGTTAGTTAGTATAATAGGCATTATCTTTTAAGTTACAAAATGGATCTAGGGTATTTTTAGTTCACTGTATTTTGGAATGTTGTGAAAACAATCTTCTTTCTGGAGATAAATAATCTGGTGATTAAATGGATAGGTAACTTGCTGAATTTCATATAGTAATCTAATAGAAAGGAAAAAAATAATATGCATTATAAAGAAAAATATTGTCCTTAAATTATAGAATGACTTAACTTTTAGTTTCATTTTGCTCCATCCAGCCCCTACTGTGTTTCCTCAACTCCAAAATTGTTACCCTCTTTTTATTCAATTATTGCATATGTGTGTGTAAAACATATGCAATATATATAATTACATCATTCTGAAGGGATTTTTGTTATTATAAGCAAACATTTTCTTACTAAAACTGCTTTTCTATTTGTAAACACTAGTGATTTATCTTACTATTGACTAAAAATAAGTCTAATATTTTATACCCTGTCTTTTTAAGTCTATTGAAAGTTATAAAAAGAGCAAGTCTCATAACAGTATTTTAGTATGCTAGACTCTAAAGATGATATTGAACATATTTCTCAGACAACAATCACACCGAATTGATTCCTAACCAATTTCAATTAGAGTTAATGCTGATTCAATGAAGTGTATTGCTTATAATCTCTCTCTCTCTCTCTCTCTCTCTCTCTCTCTCTCTCTCTCTCACACACACACACACACACACACAAACAGACATACACACATATGTTTGTGTTTCAATTTAATAGTACTGTCAATTGGAGAATAAGTATAATAAGCATACAGATTTCCATATTTGTCCAGTAAAACAGGCCATCAACAGGTAAGACTCACCTTGACAAACATGCCTTTCATTTCCCTGGTATAGTCCTTTTCTGTTATGAAAACAAAACACCTGAGTCTGGGTACTTATTGAGAGAGCGAGAGAGAGAGAGAGAGAGAGAGAGAGAGAGAGAGAGAGAGAGAGGTTTATTTAGCTTGTAGTTTTGGAAGGTGAGAGTACAAAATTACTTTTTCTTTTTTTTTCTTGACATCTCTATTTATTTCTTTTTTTATTATTTAATTTATTTATTTATTAAAGATTTCTGCCTCCTCCCCACCACCGCCTTCCATTTCCCTCCCCCTCCCATGATCAAGTTTCCCTCCCTCATCAGCTCGAAGAGCAATCATGGTTCCCTGACCTGTGGGAAGTTCAAGGACCACCCACCTCTATCCAGGTCTAGTAAGGTGAGCATCCAAACTGTGTAGGCTCCCCCAAAGCCAGTACATGCAGTAGGATCAAAATCCCATTGCCATTGTTCTTGAGTTCTCAGTAGTCCTCATTGTCCGCTATGTTCAGCAAGTCCAGTTTTATCCCATGCTTTTTCAGACCCAGGCCAGCTGGCCTTATTGGTTCCCAATAGAACATCCCCATGGTCTCACTGTGTGGGTGCACCCCTCGCGGTCCTGAGTTCCTTGCTCCCTCTCCCATAGTCCCCATCCTCCAAATTTACTCAGGTGGTCTTGTTTGTTTCTATTTCCCATGTATATTAGATCCATGTACATCTCTCTTAGGGTTCTCATTGTTGTCTAGGTTCTCTGGAACTGTGATTTGTAGGCTGGTTTTCTTTGCTTTAAGTTTAAAAACCACTTATGAGTGAGTACATATGATAATTGTCTTTCTGGGTCTGGGTTACCTCACTCAATATGATGTTTCCTAGATCCATCCATTTGTCTGCAAATTTCAAGATGCCATTATTTTTTTCTCCTGTGTAGTACTCCATTGTATAAATGTACCACATTTCCTTATCCATTCTTCAGTTGAGGGGTATTTAGGTTGTTGCTAGATTATAGCTAAGACAAACAAACAATTCTGCTATTAACGTAGTTGAGCACATGTCCTTGTAGTATAGTTGAGCATCCTTTGGGTAATTATTATTATCAAAAGTGGTAATAATCCAATAAAAAATGGAGTACAGACCTCAACAGAGAACTCTCAACAGAGGAATCTAAAGTGGCTAAAAGACACTTATGGAAATGATCAACATCCTTAGTCATCAGCAAAATTTGAATCAAAACAACTCTGAAATTCCATATTAGACCTGTTAGAATGGGCCAATATCACAAACACTCACGACAACTTATGCTGGAGAGGTTTGGGGTAAAGGGAAAAGTCCTGCATTGCTGGTGGGAGTGCAAACTGGTACAGCCCCTTTGGATGTCAGTGTGGCGATGTCTCAAAAAATTAGGAAACAACCTTCCTCAAGAACCAGAGTCAAAACCCTGTCTCGAAAAACCAAAAAAAAAAAAAAAAAAAAAAAAAGAACCAGAGGCATTACTATTTTAAAAATGTGAGGAGTACTTGTTTGGGGGTATGTGCTTTTTATTGAAAATTTCTTTAACAAACAGGTCAAAAATGTGATGAAAACTATCATGGCTGGATTGCAGCAAACCAACACTGAAAAGATTCTTCTGAGCTGGGTCCGACAGTCAACGCACAATTATCCACAGGTTAACGTCATCAACTTCACCACCAGCTGGTCTGATGGCCTAGCTTTGAATGCTCTCATCCACAGTCAGAGGTAAATTTGAAATTTAAATTGTTTTTTAAGTATTGATTTAGACACTAATGATGTATTTTATTGCAATATGACCTGTCTACTAGGAAAAATGGTGTTCACAATATCGATCTAAGTATTTATTGAAACAGACTAAGCATATCATCATATATTTACCTGCTTATGTGAGATAGGGCATCTCTAGGTAGGTATTCCTGTCTCAGTTCTCAGAATAATGGGATTACATGCTTTAAACACCATGGCTAGGAGTTTTCTAATTTTTTAGTTACATATGGCTGTGGTTGAAGGAGGAACAAAAATGAACACATTTTATACTTAGACTCCAAAACAACCAGATTATTTCATGACTTTGCTAATAAGGGGGCTGATAGATTTCAATAGAAGCAGAAATAAGTTTGAGCCTAGACTACAGAACTCAAAGTGGTTTCAAATTTTATGCAAGTGGTTTTAGTGAGATCACCATTCTCAGATAAATAATGTACAGGTAAACATTTGTCATATGAAACATAAGCTTCCATAGCAAACATCATGATATCATGGACGTTTTCTTTCTGATGAGGATTAAAAGAAACATTAAGCATTTTAGTAACCATAGCAAAAAAGGGGGTGGGCATCTAGTGAGTTCAATAACTCAGTGTTCAGAACATCAAAAGAGAGTTTTTTTTTTCTATATAGAGCAGCAAAGCAATTTCTTTGAATTACAGAACAATTCTGTGGGCATTCATATAAATAACAGTATAACATAGTAAACTAAGCAGCTTTACTATAGTCCAGACAGTGTTCTAGTTTTCACAATGACAAAACAATTGTTTTATTTTCTTAGATAATAAAGTTTAATAAATTAATTTATAATTTTTCAAATAAAGTTATAATCATGTGGGAAAGGTACATATATACATACATAATTATATATAAAATATATTATTTTAAAATACAATACTTTCATATGTACAAGTTATACAGCATCATTCTACATATGATTATATCATGTAATATTTCCTCCAAGAAATATCTACCTTGGTCTTGTCATTAACTGTTCTTTTAAATGACTCCCAAATTAATTGTTTATTTTTTTAATGAATTCCACTGGACTTCAGCTTCCCAGAATACCCACACAGGTTATCTTTTATCACGTGTATTTATCTATTTTTGTTCCTTTTTCTTTTTCACCAAGTCTCCCATTTTTCTATACCACTCTTGTTTCCAAAGAAGGCCAGAATATAAATTTTCCTTGTGGTAAGGCTCAACTCAAGGGCAAACTCAAAGTAAGCATCTTTGTCAGGTGTCATGCTGCAGCTGGGCTTAATTAGTCCCATCCAGACCAGGTTTCCAGGTGAGAGATTCAGCAAAACTGACCGTAAAAAGTAGTCTGATTGGTTCTGATCCACACATTTAACAAGGTATACAGGCTGATTTTCATAGGTACAACAAAAGAAAGCTTTCCACAGCTTCAGTACAGTCAGTTAAGGATAGATTGAGCTATTGATTTTGCATCATCAGTTCATGCTCATTAATGCAGCCACATGCTTCACATTAAGGGCCTGAAGAAATATTGATCTTGCTCTTCATGTACATATTAGCAGATAAACAAAAATATTGAGGATTGGCTTATGTGCTCCTTGGTGGCTCTTTCCTATTTTCATTTCAAGTGGGAGACTTCACGCCTGGAAGCATGTTCACACACCATATTTGTTCATTTTCTTTTTATAATTTTTGAACATGTTTCTAAGTAATACAGGAAACATCCAGCTTGTCCTATCCCTGACCTACTTGTTCTCTGCCACAGTGTATCTGCATTTATGTATTTTGAATGAGCCATCAATAACTATCTTTTTATACATTGCATGTTTAGTTCTCAAGAGGTTCCTTACAGTTGCTTGATGCTTTTTCATGAATCACCTGCCTCTTTGTCTTTGACAGATGTTAATATTGTTTATCTAGAGAAAAAAAAAACATGGTTGGACTTTCTGTTCCAAGGTGATTGTCATTGGCACTCTTAGGAATGTCATTCAGTGCCCTGATTTCAATAATTGAGTGAGTAAGCTATATAGAACAGAGACAGCAAAGCACAGAGACCTTGGGAATGAAAAGGTTTATGTTCAAACACAATGTCCACTACAGTGAATTTGAAAGGAAGCCAGGTTATACTTTTACACAAAAATGATAATTGATAAGAAATATATACAAAATATAAACATTAAATTATAATAACCTTAAAAATGAATTTAAATTTTCATGCTAACTCCTTTTTCCTATCCCAGGATGTGGTTTAAGAAAAAGTTATCCATTATGTTACTGAGATCTCCCTTTGGTCTAGTTCTGCTCCTTGTTACATGTGATCTTTGTTGAAAGGATTCAGGTGAGAAGAGAGTCAGAATTTATTATGAAATAAAATAAGATACACCTGATGATAAAAATGGGTAGTTCTCAAAGAGGAAAAAACTATCATGGGATGAGAGTCAATGGTAGTCAGAGAGGCAATTTTATAGTGCAAGCATTGGAGGGGTGAGAATTGACATTGGACAAAAGGACAATTGTACCAACCTATATTTTTTAAGTAAGTGTTATACTATTTCTCAAAGTTACTCAAACAAACAGCTTTCCTGAAGTACATTTTCCTGCCAAAGTGATTGAGAAACTGATTTGAATTGATGGTTCCTAAAGAAGAAAGTGATTTATCTTTATTGTATACCAGAAAGTCAAAACAAGATAGTGTGATTTTAATTTTCTCAATGGTATAGAAAAATCATGTCTCCACCAAGGGTAAAAGAGAGATTCAGATTCAGATCCAATTCATTTACCAAAGACCTGAAATTGAGGTTTCTTATTTCATAAGCTGCTGATTATAAGGAAGAGTTCCATCCTCAATATCTTTTAACCCTGTTAATATTTGTCTAGCTACCTAAGAGTCATCCCCAGAATTGAAATCCTCAAAACATTTAGAAGGTAACTATTTAAAGACTTATATGTCAACTTTCCTAAGGGGCTTTGGGAGGATTTCCTAAGAAGAATTTCCTTTGTATGGTTTACTTAGGAGTAATGAATCTAGCCAGGTGGTAATGGTGCACACCTTTAATCCCAACACTTGGAGGCAGAGACAAGCACAGCTCTGTGAATTCAAGGCCAGCCTGATGGCCAGCCTAAGAGCTAGTTTCAGGACAGGCTCCAAAGCTACAGAAAAACATTGTCATGAAACAAACAAACGAACATTATGAGTCCAGTTGGAAATTTTTAAAAGTTTGGTGGCTGGAGGAGAAGCTAAAAGTATAGGGAAAAAATCTTTCTAACTCCTTTCTAGGAGTTAATAATTGTTAACCCTAAGGACCCTCTCTATAAGTTCTGATCAGAACCTGTTAATATCCTGGTGAAGGCATTTTTATCATATTTCTGAATGGATTTGAAATTTCTATAATGCACATTGTTTGTAGATCATTGGAATTGATTGAATCTGCAGTCAGATTAGAGATTATATGCGATAATATACAAAAAGATCTGAATATACAAAAGGTTACCAATAATGTACTTCAGAAAGGCTTAGGCTTATGGTTAAATAAGGACCTAAGTACACTTCAGGGAATTCTTCATAGCATTTCCCTGTAGGGTAAGATGGTTCTTCTGTCAATATATTTTTTAAAGATTATTTTCTTGTTCATTTTACTTATTTATATAAGTATGTATCTGCTTGAGTGTATTTCATGTATGTGTAGGCACCTTCAGAGGCCAGACGAGGGCACTAGATCACTGAAAGATGCAGTTTCAAGCAGTTGTGAGTCATGCAACATGGGTGCTGGGAATGACTTCATGTCCTCTGGGAAAGAAGCAAGCACTCTTATTGAGCAATCTATTCAGTCTGATCCTGTTAATGTTATTTAGTGGATAAGTTGGGGGATCTCATTGGTAAATTCTGCTTTTCCAAAGGACTAAACTCTCCAAAAAGAATATTTAATATTTAATACTGAGAGATATATTTTTAGGCTGAATGATAATGAAGATAAGAAAATGTCACTGTGTCCTTAAAGAGATCTCATGTTTGAAGAAAAAATTTAGTTTCAAGCATATTAAAAAAACATGAATAGCAAATTTTTAAAGGTACATAATGTAAGGCATTCCATGCTAGGAAAGATATTTTTAATGGTAACAGCATAAACTATTTTCTTAAAAATAAATTTTAATTGTTTGAGATGAATAGGACTATGTCAGTTCCACTTTCCATTTCCTAACCTAAACCCTCCCCCTTCTCTTTCAAATTCATGACCTAAACATGACCTGGACAAGGAGAATACCAGTAGAAATGCTAACTTGAAGGGGGAGAAACTCTTTGAGGTTTCAACCATAAACAAAGAACTATATGCAAGTAAGGTGTGCTAAGAGTAGGAATAGCAATGTTCCCTAGGGAAGGGCACAACAATTGATTATCTGATACCAAATGGTCAGCCCTGAAAACATATACATGCAACTAACATGATAAGGACTAATAGCATTGTGTTTTTGTATTTAGAAGTGTATGTGCTTCATTGTTCTTGGGTGTGTATGTTTACGCTCATATACATATATATGTAAGAACAACTGAAGAAACGGGTTTAAAAAATAATTTATTTATCTATTCCTTATAATTTCTTATATGTTTACATAGTAGTTTGATATAGAAAATGATAAAGTCTATAGGTCTTGATCAGGCTTGTTCTGTTTGCTAGATAAAGAAATAAAAGGCAAAAAATTTTTCAATGCAGCAGGTAGCAGTAAAATATTATAACACAGCAAAAAGAATCAGCATCTTACATGCTTCCTCTGTATGGTAAAGTGAGGTGGGGAACACACTAGCTCATTCTGTCCTCCTTTAAAGATGAAGGATAGGATGACATGGGTTCTGATACACAGACATGAGCTACCTAAACCTTCCTATACAGGACAGACTGAGGTGCAGGAACACATGTTTTTTCTTGACCTTAAACATAGGACAGATTAAGGTTAGCACAACAAGGGTTCTATGAGACAGATGCTATCTTTTCCCAAGTCTCCTTCATAGGACACATCCAACCTCCTCTATTGGACAGATTAAGGTTGGAAAGATGTGGATTCTGAGAGTCAGACTGTACCTCCTTCCAAACCACCTACATAGGACAAAATGAACTAGAGAGACCAATAATTCATTTCTAACCTTCTTTTTAGCACAGGCAAAGGCTTGGGCAACATAAATAGTGAGAAAAATCTACCTTCGTAGCATACTTTGTAGGGCTTACTGGGGTGGAGCACACAGTAGTTCAGTTGTAACTACTTCCGTATACCCAATTACATTAGAATAACATCAATTTCAAAAGACAAAAGCAAACCCCCTGCAATTCTCCTTTGAAGGACAGTCTGAGATTGAGAGTTCATGAGGTAACTCCTATCCACCTAGAACACTTTGAAACTACACTGTAGAGTAGATCATGGTTATAAGAGCTTGGAATCAGAAACAGAAGCTAGTGCCTTCTAGTATAGTGGTTCTCTGTATGTGGGTTTCCACCCCTTTTGAGGGTCAAGTGACCCTTTCACAAGGGTCAATTAAGACAATTGGAAACTAGGATATTTATATTATAATTCATAACCATAGCAAAAAAATACAATTAATAAGTAACAATGAAAGAAATTCTATGTTTGAGGATCATGACTATATATATATATATATATATGTATATATATATATATATATATACATATATATATATATATATATAGTTGCAGGATTAGAAAGGTTGAAAACTACTGTTCTAGCTCTTTTTCATAGGATAAAGTGGAGGTGTAGAACATGCTAGGATGCTCTTGTAGTTATCTGCAGTACAGATGAAGGTGGATTTTGAGAAACAAACACGGGGTTCCTTCAAGACTTTTTGGGAGGGAGGACTGAAGTAGGCTTCTCACTCCACTCCTAGTTATACTATGTGTAATTATGCATACATAGGACAAATAAAGGTTAGCGTGATGTCGATTTTAGAAGACAGAGACCAGCTCCCTCCAAGCCTCACCTGTAGTCTGGGCAGGTGGAGATCATTCTAGTTAATTACCAACTTCCCTCAGAGGACAGTTTAAGATTAGAACTATATGGATACTGAGATAAACTCAATAGCTCCCTCTAATCATGCTCTATAGGAATACTGTGGTGGAGAACACGCAAGTTCACTCTAATCCCACTCCGTAAGACATAAAACATAAGATGAAATGGATTCTGAGTAACAGACAGGAACTCCCCCCCCCAAGCCTTCTTCTTGGGACATATTGAGTTATAGAACACAGTAGTTCACTCATAACCTGTTTAATAGGAAAGGCTAAGAACATGCATTCTGGGAGATAGATGCAAGTTCCTTAAAGCCTCTTTGGTAGGACAGAAGAAGTTGGAGTGCACATTAGTTCATTCCTTTCCTTATCTGTAGGGTATATCAAGCTCTGGAAAACCTGGACTTTGAAGGGAGAGAAACTCTCTCCCTCCAAAATTCTTCAGAAAGACAGACTGAAGTGGAAAGCATACTAGTTAACTCCTATTAAAACTCCACAGGACTGATAAAGTTTAAGGTGTCCTGGACACAGTGTTTTACAGGAGAGATCAATTGTGATTCTGAGAGAAAAACACCAGCTCCCATCAAACCTCTTCTAGGAAGACTGAAGTTGAAAGCACACTAGGTCACCCCCTATCCTCCTACTTTGGATAGAGAAAGGGGCTGAAAACAGGTATTCTGAGAGACAGAAACAAGCTTCCTCTAAGTCTTCTTTGTAAGATACATTAAGATGGAGAGCACATTGGAATATAACTTGTACTTATGACAGATCAAGGTTAGAAATCAATGCATTCTGAGACAGAAAGTAGCTCTCTCCAGGCACTCTTTATAGAACAGACTGAGATGAATAACACACTAGTTCACTCCTACCATATTCTTATTACAGAACAAGGACCAGGCAAAGTGGACACTGAGAGAAAAACAATAGCTACCTCCAAGCTTCCTCCACATGACATGATGAGGTGGAGAGAACAGTAATTCATTACTTACATCTTCCATGGAGCATATCAAATTAGGAAAACACAGATTCTGACAAACGCACACTAGATTCATATAAACTTCCTTGTAGGGCAGATTGAACTGAAGATCACACTAGTTCATTCTTAAACTCCTCAATAGGACAGGTGAAGGTTAGAATGATATGGATCCAGAAAGACACTAATTTTACTTAGACTCCTCTGTTAGATGCTGAGATGGGAATTACAAAATAACATTGCTAACATACTCCATTGGGATAAACAATTTAGGACAAAAAAAACATAAACTTGCTCCCTCCAATCCTCTTTTGTGGGATACAATGAGTTTAAATGCACACTATTTGTGCTTTTTAGTATAGATCAAGTTAGGATTGTGAGAGACAGACACTAGCTTTTTCTCTGAGACCCCTGGTAGGATATATTGAGAAGGAGAGCACAATGGTTCTCTTCTAATGTTATTTAGGGGAAATATCAAGGAGGTTTGGACAACATGAATTCTGAGAAATAGACACTAGCTTCCTCCAAACTTTATCCTTAGAGCATACTGAGGTAGAGAACCTACTAGTTCTTTCATAACTCACTCTTCAGAACATATCAAGTTAAGGACTAAATGAATATAGAGCAACAACTACTAACTCCATCCAAGATTCACACAATGAGGTCTAATGCATGGTAGTCTAGTCCTAACCTCATCAGTATAACAAATCAAGCTTAGGAAACTCTGGATGCTGATAAAGAGAAATTTTCTCCAAGAAAGAATTAGTACAAATTGAAGTAGACTACCTTATTTGTTTTTTTTACCTCTTACATAGGACAGATTAAGGTTAGGATGACATGGAGTCTGAGTGACAGATACTAGTTTCCTCCAATCCCCATTCCATGGGACAGACTGTTGTGGAGATTATGCTAGTTCACTCCTAATCTTCCTACTCTCTTCTGTAGAACAGATGGAGGTTAGGACAGCAAATATTTTGTTAGAGAGACACTAGCTCTATTCAAGCATCCTTAGTAGGGCAGACTGAGTTGGAGTATAAACTAGTTCATGTCTGTCCTCCTCAATAGGAAAGAGTAATTTAGGACAATATGAATACTGAAAGACAGACTCTAGCCCCTCCTAGCATCCTCTCTTGGAAAGACTGATGTGGATATTACAATAGTTCATTCCTAACTTACTGTGAGTCAGGATTAAAGTTAGGACTACATGGCTTATGAGAGGAAAGCACTAATTCTAAGAGTATCCATAGGACAATCTAAATTGAAAAGCATATTACTTCACTTCTTTCCTACTCTGTTAAACAGAATGAGTTAGAATAAAATTTATTCTGAAGGACAGACTAGCTCTGCCAAAGCCTCTTCTATAAGATAAGCTAAGGTTTACAAGAAGCTAGTATATTTTTAAACTCATCAGTAGGACATACCAAATTAGGAAGATTTGGAGAGCGATGGACACCAGCTCTGTAAAAGCCTCTTCTGTAGGAAAAACTGAGATGGAGAGCAGACTAGTTCACTTCTAACTGCTTCTGTAGGGCAGATCAAGATCACTACAATTGAAATCCGATAGATAGACACTATTTCCCTCTAGCTTTTTGCATCGTGATAGAGAGAAGTCTTGATCAGTCCTATCCTTCCTTACCTGTAACACAGATCAAATTTAAGAAAAGAGATTCTGAAAGACAGGCACTAGCTCCCACCAAGCCTTCTTTTGTTATGAAAGACTGGCAGAGAGCACACCTGCTCCCTCATAACTTTCCCCATCAAACTCCTCACACCACTGATTCTTTTTTATTGTTTTCACAGTGCTATACATTTCTCCCTGTCCCTCTTCCTCCCCTCTCTTCTTCTACCGTCTCCTGTGACACCCACACCCCCAATTTACTCAGGAGATCTTGTATTTTTCTCCTTCATATGCAGATGTAAATATGTCTCCCTTAGGGTCTTCTTGTCTAGCTTCTTTGGGGTTGAGGACTGTAGGCTGTTATTTCTTTGCTTTATATCTAAAAGATACCTATGAGTGAGTACATGCTATATTTGTGTTTTTGGGTCTGGGTTATCTTACTCAATATGTTTGTTAAAGACTTATTCATTTATTTATGTATTATGTATACAGTGTTCTGTCTGCATGTGTGCCTACAGACCTGAAGAGGGCACCAGGTCTCATTATAGATGGTTGTGAGCCACCATGTGGTTGCTGGGTATTGAACTCAGGACCTCTGGAAGAATAGTCAGTGTTCTTAACCTCTGAGCCATCATTTTAGCCCTCAATATGTTTTTTTAGATCCATCCATTTGCCTGCAAACATCAAGATGTCATTTTTTTCTACTCTGTAGTACTGCAATATGTTAATGTACACATTATCCATTCTTATTTTGAGGGTCATCTAGGTTTTTTCCAGGTTTTGGGTATTATGAATAATGCTGCTATGAACAAAGTTGAGCACATGTCCTTGTGGTATGGTTGAGCAACTGCTGCAGCCAGCGCAGCCTGGATAGCCAAGACTGGTGGGGGGTGCCGGGATAGAGAAACAGAGGCTTCTTTTCAGGTGGAAGAACAGCAACCTTTATTTTGCCCGGCGACCTTTTATACCTCTACTCCTGTGGAGACCCACTGGCCAGAAAGAACACAATCATCCTTGTCAATTACAGACCACAAGGAAGTTCTGCTTTCAGTCAGGGGGAGTGAGGACAGCTGGATCACAACAACTAGCAACCTTTTGGTATATACCCAAAAATGGTATTGCTGGATCTTGAGGTAGATCTTTCATAATTTTCTGAGAAATCAACATACTGATTTCCAACACAGTTGTACGAGTTATCACTTCCACTAGCAATGGAGGAGTGTTCCCCTTACCTGACTCCTCTGCAGCATAAGAAGTCATCAATGTTTTTGATCTTAGCCATTCTGACAGGTGTAAGTTGGAATCTCAGAGTTGTTTGTGATTTGTATTTTTCTGATGGCTAAGGATGGTGAGCATTTCCTTAAGTGTCTTTCGGTCTTTTGAAATTCATCTGTTAAGAGTTCTCTGTTTAGGTCTCTACTATGTTTTTGTATTGAATTATTTCTTCTTTTGATGTCAAGTTTCTTGAGTTCTTTGTATATTTTGGAGATCAGTTCTCTGTCTGATGTGGGGTGTGTGAAGATCCTTTTCCATGCTGTAATCTGCAATTTTATCTTGTTAACTGTGCCCTTTATTTACAGAGGCTTCTCGGTTTGAAGAGATCCCATTTATTAATTGTTGTTCTTAGTATCTGTACTACTGGGGTTATATTTAGGAAGTGGTCTCCTGTGCCAATGTGTTTGTGTATTTCCCACTTTCTCTTCTATGAGGTTCAGTGTGGTTAGTTTTATGTTGAGGTCTTTGATCCATACACTTGAGGTTTGTGCATGGGGATAGATATGGATCTATTTTCATTCTTCAATATGTTGGCATTTGATTATGTCAGCACCATTTGTTGAATATGCTTTCTTTTTACCATTCAATTCCCACACCTATAAATACCTGTTTTTTGACAAAGAAGCTAAAAATACCACTCATTCTTAAAGACAGACATTAGCTCCCTTCAAGTTTCCTCTGTAGGACAAAATAATATGGACAGCACCTTACTTCACTCCATTTTTTTTTTAGTTGGACAGATAAATATTAGGAAAACACAGCTTCTGAGGGACAGGCACTTGATTCATTGAGACTCTTTCACGGACAGCCGGAGGTGGCATGTCAACTAATTAGTAATTAGTTTAATTACTTAAATTAGTTTAAGTAATAATAAGTACTTAATTTATCCATAAAACAGATCAAGTTGAGGACAACTTTGATTCTATGAGAGAGAAACCAGCTCTCTCCAAATTCTTTGCAGTAGGACAAACTGAAATAGAGAGTACATTAGTTCATCCCTAATCTTCCCCATAAAACAGATGATAAATTTCATGAGATACATTATGAGAGACCAACACACTGCTTCAATCCATTCCCTCTAAGCAAGACAGACTATGGTGGAAAGCATACTAATTCAATTGTAACCATATCTAGAGAATGGAGCAAGATTAAGAGGACATAGATTCTAATAGATGAATAGTTAATCACTCCATTCCCCTCTGTAGGACAGGGTGAGGTAGAGCACACTAGTTTATTTTTAACCTTCTCTGTAGAACAGATCAAGGTTACTAGCACTTAGTATCTGAGAGATAGATGCGACATAGTCTCTAGCCCTCTCAATAGAACCAACTGATATAGGGAGTACACTACTTTATTAATAACATCCTCAGTAAGGACAAATCATCTCAAAGCATCATAGATTCTGAGAGACAGCCACTACTTCCCTACCAACATCCTCTGTAGAACAGACTGAGATGGAGAGCTCTCCAGTTTACTCCTATCCTGCTCTGTTGAACATAATGTGTCTGAATGGCTTGGATTGTAAGAGACAAACACTAACTCCCTTCAGTTATTTTCCAAAGAAGAGACTGAGGTGCAGGGCAACCTCGGCCAATGCTATCCTTATTTGTAGGATACATCAAAGTTAAGAAAACACAAATTTGAAATATACCCACTAACTCTGACCAAGCCATCTCCACAGGCCAGAGTGATGTGGAGAGCATTCTAGTTACCAATCATCCTGCATTACAGATCAAGGTTAATACAGAATGGATTTTTAGACATAGCCTCTAGAATTCAGGTTTTCAGTGGGCAACTGCTTGAAGCTCAGAAAAGGTCAATTCAGTAATTACACATGATGGACATAATTTCTAATAAATGTGTAATTACTGAATCAGCCTTTTCATTTCTCTGTGAGTTCTGCATGTTCAGTTTTTGCAGCACACCATAAAGCAGTCCAGGTAAGAGCAGTTTCTTGCCCAAATGGCTAACCAACTCCATAAGGAGTCTCTTCAGTGCCCATCGTCCTCTTGAAGTAGTTTGGTGCTGCAAGAAAAGTCCTAAGTTCTTAAAATAATTTAAATGCCACATTCTGAAGGTCTCTGAAAGATTTGAAGAATACCTATCCATCTGAACTACATTTCTGTATATTTAGAAAATCTAATTAGCATTACTTTGAGTTTGACTATTATAGATGATTATCTATTAACCTATATTTCTTAATTATACATTATATTTTTAAATGAACTACACAAAACCATACCTTAATCAAGATCAGAAATACATATACATATAACAAAATTGACTTTAAATCTTTATAAATAAAACAAGATCCATACCAATGTAAAGTATCCATCTCAATAGCATATCCCCCTTTAAATGTAAAGAAACATTTACAAGCTGTATTTGGGAATATGAGTGCAATTCTGTCCAATCTTCTTCCTGCTGTTTATTGGATGAAGTATTTTCTTTGCGGAGGTGTTTGCAGCAACCATTCAGGGGTTCTTGATCCATCAAACCATGTTGGTCTGGAAACAATCCACAGGCTATCATCTTCTGTGTAAACAAAAGAAGAACCTCTTTTCCAAAGCAAAATATCCTTAGACTCAAATTTTGAATTCAAGATACCTTTGAAATATCTATGTTGGCTTAGCTTAGCAGTCCCCAGAATCAAAAGTCTCTCTGCAGTCAAAAAATTTAAAGATGACAAAATAATATAAACAATCCAAACTCTGTGAATTTTCCATCTTCACATGGTTTATTTTTTTTCTGTACTCTGTCTCTTTAAAAACTTTATGATTTTTAAACCCTTTACTTGTTTTTAATAACTATTATTTTTCTTCTCTCTTCCAAGCCTACATATATTTATCCAACACTGTAGCACATTTATAGGTCTTTTTTGTCTGGATTTGTCTTTATTGCATATCTGTAATTATTTATTGTCCAGAAGTACTTTTTACATTGTTGCATGATAACTCTCTTCAAGCTCCCTCTGTAGGACAGACTGAGGTGGAGAACACACAAGGTTACTCCTATGCTTTTCCTTATGACAGATCAAAGGTCAGACCACTTGGATATGAGATCCTGATACTAGCTTTATCCTGTGTTTCTCCATGGTATATATGAAAGGGTATATTACACTAAGTCACTGTTGTATTTATTGAGAGAACAACTCAAGGTTGAGACAATATGGATTCTGAAAGACAGACACCAGGCTCCTACAATCCTCCTCAATAGATTGCACTAGATATGGGACACATATGGTTTTATTCCTGTATCTTCCATAGGACAGATAAAGGAAAACATATCTTCTGAGTGACAGACATTAGATCCCTACAGGTCTTCTGTGTAAAACATACTACTTCACTTCCAAACTCTTCTGTTGTACAGAGGGCATTTAAACAACATAAATTGTGAGAGAAAGACATTACTCCCTCCAGCTCTTTTCTGCAGGATAGACTGAAGTGCTGAGCACCATATATCAATTCTATCCTTATCTGTAGGAAACATCAACATTAATACAACATGGATTCTGAAAGCTAGGCATTGCTCCCCACAAGCTATCTACAGTGACAGTTTATTTAAGAGAATATTAGTTTATCTATGACCTTTTCCATAGGAAAGATTAAGATTAACACAATATGATTCTTGAAGAAAGACACTATTACCCTCAAAGACTATGTAGAAGGGACTGAGTTAGAGAGCACACTAGTTCACTAAAGACCTATTAAGTTATACAGAACAAGGTTAGGACAACATGAATTCTAAAGGACAGACACTAGATCTCCCAAGACTATTAAGACTCATTGTAATATAGTTCTTACTAATTCATTCCTAACCTTATCCATGAGGCAGATTAAGGTTAGGACAATCTAGGATTCTGTGGTACATAAACTAATCCCCTCTAAGATTCATCACTCTGTGTGACTGGCAGAAATGGAGAACTCATAAATTAACCCCTAATCTCCTCCATTGGAGAGATCAAGGGTTATATGACATGGCTTTTGAGAGAATGACAGTAGTTCTCTCTGTGCTTCTTCTGTAGGACAGATTTTGTTTGAAGGCAACTAATTCTATTTTAACCTCCTTTGTAGGACAGATCAAGCTTAGTTCATCATTAATTCTAAGATACAAACACTAGCTCCCTTCAGCTTTTTAGTATAGGATAAACAGAGCCATAGAGCATATTAAGATACTTCTTTCCTTTTCTGTAGGACAGATCAAAAATAGGATGACATGGTTTCCAAGAGACAGAGAGTAGCTCTCTCAGACTCATCTTCCAAAGATGTACTGTGCAATAGATCACACTAAGTAAATCTTTTCCATATCCATAGGAAAGATCAAGGTTAAGAGAACATGGATTCTGAAAGGTAGACACTAGCTGCATCCATGTCTCCTCAGTGAAATGGAATGAGGTTTAGTGCCCTTTACTTCCCTCTTCAACTTTCCCATAGAGCAGATGTGGTAAGAATGACATTGATTATAATAGACAGGTACAATCTTCATCACAGCCTTCTCTATTGACACACTGAGGTGGAGTGTAAACTAGTTTATTTCCAACCTCCTCTGATGAAAAGAACAACTTAGTATGACAAGTATTTTGAGAGACAGAAACTAGTTTCTTTTAATACTCCTTTGTAGGACAGATTAAAGTGTAAAGTATTGAACTTCTAACCTGCTCTGTAGGGCAGATAAAGTAAGGGCAACAGGGATAATGAAAGAAAGTTCTTTTCTATGAAGTTCTTGAAGACTAGTACATGCTAGACATAACTATCCTTTTTTGTAGAAAAGATCATAAGACAACATGAGTGTTGAGAGATAGACACTAGCTTTCACCAAGGTCTCTTCATAGTAAAATAATGAGGTGATGAACACACTAAATCACTCCTAATCTCCTTTTGAGGTCAGATAAAGTTTAGCATACCATGTCCTCTTACAGATAAACATTTGCTTTCTCCATGACAGTTCTACAGGAAGACATGAAGTGAAGAGTATTCCTGTGCAATCTTATCCATTTCAATTTGACATATCAAGGTTAGGATGGTATAGATTCTGAGAGATGGACACTATCTCCCTCTAAGACTCTTTCCTAGGACAGACTGAGGTAAAGTGCACACTCTCCCTCTAAGACTCTTTCCTAGGACAGACTGAGGTAAAGTGCACACTAGTTATCTCCTAGCTTTATAAGTGGGACAGGTCATGTTTAGGACAACCTGGATTCTGAAAGAGAAAAAATAATTGACTCCAAGTTTCCTCAGTATGACAGGCTGAAGTGTGAGTACTATAGTTTACTTCTAATCTCCTCCATTGATCAGATCATGGTTTGTTTAATATGGATTCTGAGATACTTACACAAGCTCACTTCATGCTTTTTCTGTAGGAAAGAGTGGTGGAAAGCAGAGGAATTTGCTCTTAACCTCTTCTATAGGGCTCATTAAGTTTAGGATAATATGGATTCTGAGAGAGAGATACTAGCTCACCTCAGCTCTTTTCTGTAGGGTATACTGAGGTATAGAGCACATTAAGTCATTTATAGCCTAGTTTGTAGGAATGGTCTAGCTTAAGACAACATGGGTTCTAAGATATAGCCACTAGATTCCTGCAAGCCTCGTCAGTAGAACAGACTGAGTGGGAGAACGCAGTATTTCACATGCAACCTCCTCTGGAGAATAGGTCAAGTTTAGCATGAAAATGATTCTGAGAAATAGACACTGGATCCTATCAAGCCTCCTGTGTAGGGCATGGTGAAATAGAGACTACACTACTTCACCCCTGTCTTCTTCAATAGGGCAGAATAAGGTTAGGGCAACATGTATTCTGAGAGACAGATACTAGACCACTCAAAGACTTTTAACTAGGAAAGACAGAGAAACTGAACACTTGTTTGCTCACGACCTCATATGTAGGCAAGATCAAAGATAGGACAACATGGATTCTGAATGAGAGAATGCTAGTCTCTCCTTGACTCCTTAGTAGGGCAGACTTAATTAAAAAGCATAATGATTCACTCCTAAGCTCATATATACACTAGATCAAGGACAGAATGACATGAATTCTGAAATAGACACTAGCTGCCTTCTTTTCCTCCTTCATATTAAGCAATGATATGGAGAACACTCTAGTGCAATCTAATATTTTATATAAGACAGATAACGATTAGAACAAGAGGAGCTCTGGAGGGATGCATGACCTACATCCACCATTTCTTAGTCAGACAAGTGGAAAGCATACCAGGTCACTCCTATCATCCTCTGAAGGACATATCAAGTTAGGACAACATGGATACTGCAAGACAGACACCAGCTCCCTGAAGCCAAGCATATCAGGCATACTTAGGTAGAGAGCACAGTAGTTCTCTTGTGACATCTTGCATTGGAGAGATCAATTTAGGAAAAAAAAATTGATTCAGAGAGACTGAAAGTGACTCCCTCAAAGCCACTTCAGTAGGACAGACTGATGTAGAGTGCATACTATTTCAGTATTAATCTTATCTATTTGAGAGAGCAGGGTAAGCACAAAATGGATTGTGAGAGTGAATCACTAGATCCCTCCACACCTTCATAGGACAGAGTAAAGAGGAGACTACACAAGTTCACTTCTGCCCTCCTCGGTGGGGCAGATAAGTCTTAGGCCAACATGGATTCTGAGACACAGACGTAAGCACCCTCTAAGACATATTTTGTTTGTTTGTTTGAGACAGAATTTCTTTGTAGCTTTGTTACCTTCCTGAAACTATATTGTGTAGACCATGTTGGCCTTGAACTCACAGAGATCCACCTGCTTCTTCCTCCAAAGTGCTGGGATTAAAGGTGTGCACCACCACCCCCAGGCTTCTAAGATTCTTAAATGGGATGGAGTAGGAATAAATACAACTGCACCCTAACCTTTATCTGTAGGACAGATTAAAATTTGGACAAGCAGAGTTTTGAGATACAGTCACTAATTTCATCCAAGCCTCTCCTGTAGGACAGACAAACTGGGATGATGATCACACTAGTTCACTTCTAACCTCCTCTATTGGACAGACTGTGCTAGAAAGATGTATTTTGAGAGACAGACACTAGTTTCCTCCAGCTCTTTTCCCTGGGTGATAGTCAGGAATAAAGTAGGCTAAGTCACTTCTAATTTTATTTGTAAAAAAAGATCCATGTTAAGAAAACATGGATTCTGAGAGACAGACTACCAGCTTCTACCAAGTTCCTCAATAGTACAAACTAAGGTGAAAAGCACATCAGTTCCCTTATAACATCCTCCAGAGGATAGATAAGCTTAGCACAGCACAACTTTTGAAAGACAGATACTAACTTCCCCCATGCAACCTCTGTAGGACAGCCTGAGGAGGTGAGCATGGTAAATTACTCCTATCCTCTTCAGTAACCTGGATCAAGGTTAGGAAACCATGGATTCTAAGAGAGAGACACTAGGTCCGTTCAAGACTCTTTGGAAGGACAGGGTGAGGTGGGACTGAGTATAACCTTACCTGTAGGACAGTTAAAACATAGAACAACCAAGATTCTGAGAGAAACTAACTTTTTTAAGATGACTCAGTAGAGAGACCAGTTTTACCCATGCTTTTTCAGTCACAGTCCAGCTGGCCTTGGTGAGCTCCCAATAGATCAGCTCCACTGTCTCAGTGGGTGGGTGCACCCCTCGTGGTCCCGACTTCTTTGCTCATGTTCTCCCTCCTTCTGCTCCTCATTGGGACCTTGGGAGCTCAGTCCAGTGCTCCAGTGTGGGTCTCTGTCTCTATCTCCATCCATCAACTGGACTCTCTGAACATGGCGAACAATGAGGGCTGATGAGAAGCAAAGGACAATGGCACAGGGTTTTGATCCTGCTTAATGTGTTGGATTGGTGGGAGCCTAGCCAGTTTGGATGTTTACCTTCCTAGATATGGACAGAGGGGGGAGGACCTAGGACTTACCACAGGGCAGAAAACCCTGACTGCTCTTTGGACTGGAGAGGGAGGGGGAAAGGAGTGGGGGGAGGGGGAGAAGGGTGGGAGGAGGGGGAGGGAAATGGGAGGCTGGGAGGAGGTGGAAACTTGTTTTTTTTCTTTTTCTCCTTTTCTCAATAAAAAAAAGAAAATAAATAAATAAATAATTAAAACAAGAACTCAAAAAAAAAAAAAGATGACTCAATAGGATAGACTAACAAGGAGAGCACATTTTTTCACTCCTGATCTCCTCCATAGCAGATCAAGGTCATCAACACATTGATTTTGAAAGACAGGAATTAGGCTCATCCATGTTTCCACCCCAGGACAGACTAATGAAGAGTGCTGTCTTCACTCCTAAAGCTATCATTAAGACAAATCAATTTTAAGACAAGCACATTGAGAGCAAACACTAGCTTTTTCCAAGTCTCCTCTGTAGGGCTGAATCAATTGCAGGGCACATTTGTCAATGCTTATACTCTTCTGTTGTATTGATAAAGTTGGGACAATATGGATTCTGAGAGACAAACCTTCGCTCCCTTCAAACCTGCTTCATGTCAGACTTCTGTGGAGAACTTACCAGTTTTCTCTTTGCCTTATCCATACAACATATATAGGTTGGAACAACATAGATTCTGAGACACACACCCTACTCTCTCCAGTCTATTCTGTTGGACATTCTAATGTGGAAAGTATACTAGTTCACTCCTAAGTATATACATAGTTGGATATACATTCTGACAGGCTGACACTAGATTCCTTCAGACTCTCTCTTTACACATATGGAGGTGTATATCACTCTAGTTCATGTCTGATTTTCTCTGTAGGACAGATAAAGGTAGAACTACATATTGGGCTCTCAATCTCACTCTGTCCTACAGAGGTGATTTGTGAGTAGATAGGGTCTATATATTAGAAACTATATCATAATACCTTGATCAGCTCTATGGAGAAGGATAAGTGTGAACTAGTGTGAATTGCAACTCAGACAGTCCTATGGAGGGGGCTTGGAAGGAACTGGTGTCTTTATCCCAACATACACCTTGTCCTAATCTTGATTTGTCCTAAGGATAACTTTTGGAGTGAACTAATGTGCTCTTTGTCTTTAGGTCTTAAGGGAGCTTAGCGAGACCAAGTGTCTGTCTCTCAGAACCCATGTTGTGTTAACCTTGTTCTGCCCTATCAAAGAAACCAGAAGTGAACTTAGGTTTTCTGCACTTATTTCTTTCCTACTGAGTAGAGTCTGAGGGAGTTAGTGTCTCTCACAGCTCTCCTAACTCTTTGAACTATCCTAAAGTTATGAGTCCACTAGGGTTCATTCCTCATATGTCTGTCTTTCTGAAGAGTCTTGCCTAGTGTCTGCATCTCAATGCCCATTTTGTGCTAAGCTTGACCTATGCTGGGAGGTTAAGAATCACCTAATATTCTCATTATCTTAGGTTGTGCTATGGAGAAACTTTGATGGGAGTTCATGTCTATTTCTGAAAATCCAAGTTATGATCACATTGATCTGTTTCTTTCAGAAAAAGGTAGGAGTGATAGATAACATCAACTATTTGTCAGTCTAGTCTTTCAAAAATGATTGAGTAGTACAGTTTCTGCCTCCCAACTTCTAATCTTCAAACTATGTTTTTCAGTACAGAAGGCAAGTGAACTAGTGTGCTCACCAATTTAGTGTATACTATGGAAGAGGCTTAGGGTACACTGAAGTCTTATCTCTCAGAATCCATGTTGTCATAACTTTGATATGTCCTTTAATTAAATTTAGCATTGAACTAATGTATCTACAACTTAGTCTATCCTACAGCAGAATCTACAGTGAACTAGTATTTTTTCTCAGCATCCATGTTCCCCCCCACCTTGATCCTTCCTTCTGAGAAGGATAGAAATTAATGAGTGTGAACTCTCCCTCAGTCTATTGTATGGCAGTGACTTTGAGGTAGCTAGTATTTGTCTTTTAAAATCCATTTTGTCCTTATCTTTTTTCCATAAAGGTGAGGTTAAGAATGAAATCATTTGCTCTACAGTTAAGTCCATTCTACAGTGGAATTATTCTCTGAGAATCCTCATCATTCCAACATGGTCCGTCCAGGAAAGGATGTTAAAAGTGAGGCAGAATCCTCCCCATGTCACTTAGTCCAGTAGAATAGGCTTGGAGGAACCTAGTTACCATCTCTTAGAATCAGTATCACTGCAACTTGATTTACCTTATTGAAGAGTTTAAGAGAGAAATTGTGTATTTACTACCAAGTCCAGTCTATTGAGGAGACTTGGAGGGAGCTACTGTTTGTCTTTCAGAATCTACATTGTTCTAACTTTAATATCCCCTATCAAGTGAGTAACTTAGTATGATCAATAAATACTTTGATATATCCTGTGCAGTAAGACAGGGTAGAGATACTGTTTTTCTCTCTTTGAATCTATGCCATTCTTACCTTGACCTTTCCAACATTGAAAGTTAGTAGTGAAATAGTATGCTTTTCACCTCATTCTGCCCTACACATAAGGCTTGGCATTAACTAGTATCTGTCTCATAATTCACTTATTCCTGAAATTATCTATTATAAGAGGTGAGGATTGAACTACTCTGCTCTCCACTTAAATATATCTTATGGAACAGCCTTTCAGTGAGCTGCTTTTCTGTTTCCCCATTCTGGAAAGATTATAGGAGTAAACTTGGTTTGCTTTCTACTTCCATCTGTAAAATAGAGAAATTATAGGAGGTATATACTGTCTGTCTTAGATTTCATGTAATTTTTACTGTGATCTATCCTTAGCAAGAGATTAGAAGAAAGCTAATATTTTCTCCACTAAAGTCTGAGTACTCTTGGAGGTAATTTCTCACAGCTAATAACCCTGTTATCCTAATTTTAATCTGTCCTACAAAAAAGGCTATGAGGGATGTAATGTTCAGTCCACCTCACAGAAACCATGCTATTCTAAGCATGCCCTGTCTTAATAAAGAGGTTAGGAGTTAACTAGTGTACAATTTGCCACATATTGTCTCACTAAAAACAGCTTGGAGAAAGCTACATTGTCTCACAGAATATATTTTTTAAGTTGCATTTGTCTCTCTCGTGGGTAAGGATAGGAGTGATGTACCATGCTCTACACCCCTATCTGTCCTATATAGGAGGACTGGGAGGAGCTAGTGCCTATCTCTAAATTCTTGTCATCTAAATTTCTGGCCTACAGGAGAAGTCAGAAACAAACTCACTTCCTCTCTGACTAAGTCTGTCCAAGCAGACAGCTAGCAGAAAGCTTGGGTTTATTTTAGAATCCATCTCTTTCAAACTTTGATTTGTTTTATGAAGTAAGTTAGGAGAAATAGATTCTAGCTCCCTCCAATACTCTTTTGTAAGACAGACTAAATTTGAGAGTTCTTCACTTTTGTTCTCCTCAGCCAGGATGACATGGACTTTGAGAGAGAGACACTAGCTTCAAACAAGCACACTCTGTAGAACAGGCTATGGTAGAGAGCACACCAGTTCATTTCTTTTTTTTTTCTTTTTATTTAAATTTATTTTTTTATTAAAGATTTCTGCCTCCTCCCCGCCACCGCCTCCCATTTCCCTCCCCCTCCCCTGATCCAGTCCCCCACCCTCATCAGCCCAAAGAGCAATCAGGATTCCCAGACCTGTGGGAAGTCCAAGGACCACCCACCTCCATCCAGGTCTAGGACTGCATAGGCTCCCCCAAAGCCAGTACGTGCAGTAGGATCAAAAACCCATTGCCATTGTCCTTGAGTTCTCAGTAGTCCTCATTGTCCACTATGTTCAGCAAGTCCGGTTTTATCCCATGCTTTTTCAGACCCAGGCCAGCTGGCCTTGGTGAGTTCCCGATAGAACATCCCCATTGTCTCAGTGTGTGGGTGGACCCCTCTTGGTCCTGAGTTCCTTGTTCGTGCTCTCTCTCCTTCTGCTCCTGATTTGGACCTTGATATTTCAGTCCGGTGCTCCGATGTGGGTCTCTGTCTCCTTTCATCGCCTGATGAAGGTTAATATTCAGGAGGATGCCTATATGTTTTTCTTTGGGTTCACCTTCTTATTTAGCTTCTCTAACCAGTTCATTTCTAAGCTTGTCAAAAGAACACACCAAGGATCAGACAGCATGGATTCTGAAAGACAAAAATCTCCCCCAGAACCCCTCCATAGGACAGACTTAGGTATAGATTAAGCTATCTCATTCCTAACTTGCTTCATAAAACAAATGAAGGATTGAAACAGATGGATTCTAGAATAAATACAAGCTTGTTCCAAGATTTCTCTGTTGGACAGACTGATATGAGAACATGCTAGTTAATTTCTGACCTCTCCTGTGAGACAGATCAACATTTAGATGATAAGGATTGAGAGAGAGACACTAGCTCCTCCCAATCCTCCTCCATAGGACGGATTTAGATGTAGGGTAGTCTATATTACTCAAATCTTTAGCCACGAAACAATCCAGTTTAGAACACAATATATTTTGAGAAGCAAACTAACTTTTTCCAAGTCATTTTTTTATGGAACAGAATGAGGTAAAGTATACACTAATTCACTCCATTGAAGATTCCTCAGTATGGAAGAGCCAGGCAGACTGAACACTGGTTAACCCATATCCTTATAGGAGAGATGAAAGTTTTGAACACAGGTATTCTGACAGAGAAAATAACTGCAAGAGTAATTAGTAGGATAGATACTCAACGGAGAACATATTAGCTTACTCCTTATCTGGAAAGTATAGATCATAGCAAGGGTGACATGAAATCTGAAACCCACACAACCTACCCCCTTTCATTTCTCTTTGTGACAGATTGAGATAGAAAGAATACTATGCTACCACCATAATCTTTCTAATTTTCTAGAACAGGGCATTAGGGAGAGACAGTTAACAGCTCACTAAAAGGCTGTTCAGTAACACATACTTACATGGAGAGCACAGTAGTTCATTCCTAACCTCTTGTGTTAGATTTTGTCTGGAAAAAAAAAAACTGAATTCTGAGTGACAGACACTGAGTCCCACCACCAATCCTTCTGTGAACAGACTGAGTTTGAGAGCATTCCAGTTCACTCCTATCCTCCTCTGCAATATGGAGCAAGTTAGGATGCCATTGATTCTCAGAGACTAACACTAGCTCTGTGCAAGACTCCTCTGAACAGACTGTTGTGGAAGGCAACATTAGGTTACTGTTTTCCTCCTTCATATTTCAGATTAAATGAACACAAAATGGATTCTGAGAGATAGACACAAGCTCCTACCAAACCTTGTATGTAGAACAGAATGAGGCAGCAGGCTTACTACTGCACTCATAACTTCCAATGTTGGACAGATAAGGATAGATAGGACAGCATGGATTCAAAAAGACAAACAGTAACTCTACCCTATCTTCTTTGACAGGATATACTAAAGTATTTATTGATCACACTAAGTTAGTCACATTCTTATCCATAGAGACGATTAAGGTTAAGATAACTTGGATTCTGAAAGACAGACATTAGCTTTCTCCAAGCCTCCTCAGTAGATGGAACTGGGCTGGGAAGCAGACAATTTCTCTCTTAAATTCTTTCTTAGAGTAAGTCAAGTTGCATAGATAAAGATTTGGAGCGATGGTAACTAGCTTTTTCTAAGCCCCTTCTATTTATTGTACTGAGGTGGAGTCCACTGTACCTGACTCCTACCCACTTCTCCTGAAATGATCAAGTTAGAATGATGAGGATTCCCAGAAATATCTGAGAGCTGCCTTCTATCCTCTCCTGTAGGACAGCATAAAGTGTAGAGCAAATTATTTCAATCCTAACCTCATCTTTAGGAAAGAAAAAGAAAGGACAAAATAAATTCTAAGAGATAAACACTAGCTTTTTCTAAGCCTCCTCCATGCAACAGACTGAGGTAGAAAGAACAATCATTAATTTCTATCTTCTTCAGTAGGATGGATCAAAGTCAGGACAACATGGATTCTGAGAAACAGATACCAGCTCCCTGTAATCTCTAATGTAGGATAGACTGTGCAGTAGAATACATAGGGTCACTCCTAAAGTTAACCCAAGGGCATATCCATGTTAGCATGGCATGAATTCTGAGAGACAGACTTGAGGGTCCACTAAGCCTCTGCCATAGTATAGGCTGAGGTGGTGAGCACATTAGTTCACTCTGAGCCTCTTCTACTAGAAGTTGTAGTTTGAAATATTTGAAAAATGAAAGACAGAAACGAGATCTCAGCATTCTCACACATGCTAAGTTGAAGAGTAGGTGATGTTATCTCTCACTCCTATCCTTTCTGTGGGTAAAAGATCAATGTGATTATAGCCTGGATTTTCAGAGATAGATGCTAGCTCCCATCAAGCATTCTCAATAGCACAACCTGAGGCAATAAGCATCCTAGATCATTCTAAATCTCCTTCCAAGCACAGGAATTTGCCACAAAATAGATCCCGAGAAGCAGACACTAGTCACTCTGAGACTCTTCAGAAGGACAGACATATGAGGACTGAATCTAGTTTATTCATGACTTTAACTGCAGGGCAGATCAAAAAGTTAAGACAACTATGTGAGAAACTAAGTCCCTCTGAGTCACCTGAGAAGGACAGAGATAAGTGGAGAGAACCTAATATCACTTCTAATCTCCTCTATAGGATAGAACAAGGTTGACACAATATGGATTCTGAGACACAGCCTCTTGGTCTCTCTAAGCTTCTTCAGGACAGACAGATAGAGAGTACTTTATTTACCCCTAAAGTTACCCTTAAAACAAATCAAGTTTTGGACAACATATATGTTGAGAGATAGACAGACACTAGTTGCTTCCAAGCCCTCTTCCATAGCACTGCCTAAGTTGCAGAGCATAGTAATTCACACTTATCCTCCTCAACAGAACTGATGAAGTTGGTATTACATGGCTTCTGAGAGATAGACATTACCACCCCTATTCACCTCTGTAGGAAAGAATGAAATTGAGAGTACAACAGTTAAATTCTTTCATCATTTGTAGGACAGATCAAGATTAGGATAACACCAATTCTAAGACAGACACTAGATGCATCTAAACTTTCAATGCAGGACAGAGGATGTAGATAGTATACTAATTAACTTATAACCTTATCCATAGTTAGAAATTGAGGGTAGCACAAGATGAATTCTAGGGGCCAGACACTAGCACTCTATAAACATCTTCTCTATGACAGAGTGAGGGGTAAATGTACCCGGAAACAAGTTATTAGTTCCTTTCAGAACTCCTCCATATGGCATATCAAGATAAGACAGTTTGGATCCTAAAAGATAGACACTACTTTCACCCAAGCTACCTCAATGTACAGACTAACACATTAGTTTACTCTTTCTCCTCCTTTCTTTACCATACAGAGTTAAAATTATGTGAAGTCTGAGAGACAGACTCCAGCTTCTTCTAATCTTCACTAGGAAGACAGGAGTGAACAGCACACTAGTTCAACCTTAGTCTCCAATGTTGTATATGCTGGGTTTGGCTACATACATTCTGAGATATTAGTTCCTTCCCACTGTTTTCCAAGGGATAGGCTACAGTACAGAACAGTCCTTGTTCTATACTCATCTGTAGGACTGATAATCATTAGGAGATATGTGTTTTGAAAGACTGAGTAGATCTCTCCTAGCCTGCTGATGCTGAGATCCCACAATTTCACTCCAGAGATTTTCATAGGATTTACCAATGGTGGTATCGAGTTGGAAGTTTCAGTCAGTTTTGCCCTACCTCTCTCTCTCCAGACCCTGCCCCTAAAAATGTCTGCCAAAAAGAAACTCCTCCCTGTGAGATGTTCAATATCACACCTACAGGGTATTTAAGACCTGGCCCATAGTCCAGCCATTTTATTCCTCTCCTTCCTCCCCCAGGAGTCACAAGAGAGTTACTTTGCTCTTCTTATTAAACCTGGCTTTACTAATTCAGCTTGATTTCTACGCAGCATTGCAGAAGAAAGCCACAACTGGGACTTTCAAAAATGCTTAACCCAAGCATGACAGCCCCAGGTAGAATTGAGTATTTACCACAAATGCATGGGAAACTGCTCTCCCTCCTACACCACCCTCTACCGTACTCTACTGACTCCTGGCTTTGTAAGCTACCCCTTCCCAAACCAAAATGCCTATAAGAAGTCTGTGACCTCTTTCAACCCCAGATTGATTGCCAAGCCACTGCAGTGCTAGGCAACTCAGGCCTGTTTGGAGCAGGGTTGATCGCTGCTCCTTGGAATTCCTTATGTGGAAGATATTATGAACAAAGGCAAATGCTCCAAACCCTCCACTATAGGTTTATAGAACCAGATGCAGACCTGTAGTATTCGGTCTCCAGCTAAAGGCTTATCAATTGGTACCCATGGTACAAGTTTGTACTACTGACAACATTAGGGTATCTCTTGATGAATTTATCCAAATTGGGGACTGTGCACACCATACACTTGATTAAGCTCACTCCTCCAGGGTTTAGAACAAAGCACTCCTGCTCTCCCCCCTTCTCACTGTTTGTCTGCATCTCCACCCCTGCCCTTCATTCCCTGCTCATCTGCCTGCTGGCTTTTTATGTCTTACTTCTTGTTACTCTTATCTTTGAAAATCTCAGGTTGTAGGTTATATTCACCAATGCAATAAGCCACAGTCAGCTGAATTAATAAATCCAGATTTGAAACAGAACAAATCAATGTCCAGGTGACTCCTGGGAGAGGAAGGAGAGATATCACGTGGTGGGTCTTTGGGCTGGTTCTTAAAAGCTCTGTAGGCATGGTATTTAGCATCTCAGGGAGAAGAGCAGACAGTTGGTGGACTTTCTCACGGGTGACATCTGGAGAGAGAGAAAAAAGGTGGGGCTGAAGCAGAACTTCCACCTAAACATCCCAGAATTTTTGGGTATATAGGTGGTACTTCAAGTATGGCTACTTCCTGTAGGCAAGAAATGGCATGGGGGTAGGTGAACTGATGCATGGCAGGAGGTATGGATGAAGAAGTGTTTGGAGACCTCAGGAATCTGCTACTTGAGGGGGCTGAGAAAGCAGGTAGGTATCTAGGAGAAAAAAATAGATTATTAACAATGGCCCTATGAAGAAGGCTAGCCATGGGAAGAGTGATGACTGCCAGAAAGGATGAAATGGAAAGCCACCTTGGCTGTTTAGAGGAGGCAAAGGTGAGTGAGCCAGATGAAAGAGCCGATATGCCCTTGAGTCTGGAGAGGTGGTACCAGCATTGATATTCCAGAAGCTTAGGGGAATGACATGTCAAATCAGGGGATGATAACTTCAGGAGCACCTGAGCCATCATATCTGCTGTTTTCTGCTGGAGGTGGGGAGTTCATCCATCCTGTAAAGATGTCAATAAGAGTTAAGAGATAATGGAGCCATTTTATGAGTAGGCATATGGGTGAAGTCAACCTTCCAGTACTCACCCAGTTGGTATATGGGCTGGTGTCCTTGGAGCTTGTGTAGGGGCTGGCATATCTTGAGGGCTTCCTGTGGGTTGACCTAGATACAAGTCTAGCAGGAGGAGTGGACCTGTAAGATATGCTCAAAATGAGTGGTGTCAAATGGGGTCTCTAGAGACAGATATTAGTTTCCACCAAGTCAGATTTCTTGATACAGTAGCAGAATTCTTTCTCCAGAAACCTGGAAGTATCAGGAAGACAACCAGGACATATTTATACCATGGTGTCATAGCAGAGACTATGTATTTGGGATAAAACATTTTTCCTAGGGCCTGGTTTTAGCCTAATGAAATATATCTTTTGGTCTATACTTAGATGACAGCCAGTGGATATTTACTGAACAAAAGAGGTTTAGTGAGTGAAAGAAGAGAAGAGGGAACTGAACATTCCTGAAGGCTTCCATACCCTCTCTAATACTAACCAGTTCTTAAAACCTGGGGCCAGTAAAATCCAGAGAAATTTAAGACTCCTCAAACTCTTTGTAGTCAGTGCTTTGTCGGTATATCAAAATTCCATTTATCAATGCTAAAACTCTGAACCTCTAAAGTTACTTCTGAAACTGTTTATCCTGTTATGAAACTGATGAAAGAAGCAAACCTGTATGTATTTTTTACAGTAAACTTAAATAATGAACTAATGAGCTACCAAGGTGATTATAAGGTATAACCAAGGGTTATAAGGAACACTTTTAAACTGTCAAATCTGTCAGCACCACAGCCCTCAAACCGAGATGGATAAATTTTACCTGTGTAAGCAAAAATGTGACAGCTTCCCAGCTACCCCAGGTCTCTCCATGGCTGTCAAAGCAGTATCAGTCTTCTGCTGCCAAACCTAGAATGGACAGAATTTTCTTGAGAATAGAAACTTATCGGGGGACCAGCCTACTTTGTCTAGGCAAAGTGGGACAATCAGTTACCGAGTGTCCTGCTTGTACCCAGTCTGGACAAGTCTTGACAGCAGTTAAGGTGCAAAACAGTTCTCCACACCCTGGCTGGCTTTGCTGCATTTCAAGCAAGCTACAGCATAAGGTATTCTGCAGTCATCTGCAGCTTCCTTGGAGGAGATACAGGGGTGCTGCTAAGAGCTGGCATATCTCTATTATGAGAAGCTTTTTTTTAATTAAAATGCCATATTCTCAGATCCATGAAGTGTTTGATGATCAGGGAATCATTTTCTGTTTGGTATATCTAAATTAAGCTAAATCTGAACATATTAAAGAAGTTGATCCTTTATGAGGTAACTGATGGTTAACTTGTATGTCTAGTGCACTGTTATAGAATATAACAATTTTCTGTATGACTTACTTTACCAAATTAGCTACAGCTTACCAGTTTTACAAAATGCAAGAAGGTTAAGAGTATATTTTTATATTGGTCTTTGTTAACCTTAACAGACCTTAGATAAGGAGAAACTCTTTGTTAAACAGTTTTGGTCATCACCTTACTGTATCATAAAATAAGAATAACTCAGTCTCTGGTGTTTATATGTGATTCTAAGACATAGAGCATAACCATAATCTGTAGAAGGCAAACCACATTTTCACATTGTAAACATTTTACCTCAGTATACAAGCATTGTTTTATATCCTATCTTTCATAAACCTTGTTTCGACCAGGATGTGAATGATCATACAAAAATGCATGCTAATCTAAAATATATTGAACACCTTATGTCTTCTTGGTGGGGCCAGTCTATGTGGGACTTTATTTGAGATAGGTAGTAAAGTAATATGACCCCCTCTTTTCCATCCTTAGTCAAATGGTTGCGTCCCACTTGGTTTTACTTAATGGTGACTGTGCACATGTTGTTTTCTAGAGCAGTTTAAATTTGCAGTTACCAGTCTGAAGTTAACTTTTGTTACAGAGTTTTAACTGTACCCAATTACTCAGCTGTTTTTAATAAGATAGAACAGCATAAAACAACCTCTGTCATTGCATCAGATTTAATACTAGAAAGGCCCAGGGACAAATTCTGAGCATAGGCAGGTAACCTTAATAGCAATTCCTGACACATGGAAGATACAAATCCAGGCACCACAGACTAGTCAGAAACAAACATTGCATGGCCACACGCATTTATACACAAGAAAAAAAATATCCAGGCACAATGCACCCATCTATACAAAGTAGACAGGAACTTTTAAGAAACCATAGGAATAAAAGATGCTTCCAGGCCACAACATGGCTCCTCTTGGGTCAGAGCAGGTAGCACAACTTGGTTCCTGAGAGAGAGAGATACAGAGATACTAGCTCCCTTCAAGC